>NC_053491.1:74663340-74693340 GCF_905171775.1 Rana temporaria | reverse complement strand
ATATTATGATCTTCCACGATTTATGGGTGTTGCATCACTCTCTTCTCTTCTGAGCATTAACCACTTAAGACAGCTCTTGACGTTTTAGTTCAAATTTGTAGCGCTATATAAGTTACTCACTCACCCGGACCATTATGCAGGTAAAGGACCTGGCCAGTTTTTGCGATTTGGCACTGCGTCGCTCTAACTGACAATTGCGTGGTCATGCGATGTGGCGCCCAAACAAAATTGACGTTTTTTTTCCCCCCACAAATAAAGCTTTCTTTTAGTGGTATTTGATCACCTCTGCGGTCGATCACTGACATTGCCACAGTGAAGAACGGGGAAGGTGTGTTTTACACACAACTCTCCCCGTTCTTCAGCTCCTGTGACCGATCGGGTCACAGAGTTTTGTGCAGCGACCCATGGCTGGGCTCTTAAAGGCGACGTGCCTGTGCCCAACCGTGCCATTCTGCCGACATATATCGGCGTTAGGCGGTCCTTAAGTGGTTAATATTGGTTGTGACTCCCTAGTTCGCCTGTGAATATTTTTGATTGTACAGTTCCCCACCGCACAGTGTTTGTGGACACTGCTTTGTTTTTTCCTTTTTCGGGTCTCAATGCTGCACAATTATCTTTTTTTCATCTTTTGGTCAGTTGACAATGTTGACTGCGCTTATGTTCGTCCTAACATTTGATACTGTACCTCATGACCCTGCCGATAAATTGGCAACTTTAGTCCACAGAGGCACCAGCTAAGCGGGCACCGACAACTTGCCCTCTTTGAAACTCGGTAAGTGCTGACATGACTCTGTATTTCTAGTAAGGATGAGCTCCGGCGTGTTTGCAGAGCCCACGTGCAGAGCCTGCCAGGAAGTCTGCACAGTGCTGCAGCTGCGCATCGGGACAATGACTCACTGCGCCGACTTCCTAGCGGGCTTTGCAAATACGCCGGTGCACTGCCATGAAATGTGTTTTGCCATGAAATGTGATGGTCCGCCTCCATCACATCCCATTGGCTCACTCATGTCATGTGACATATACACACGTCATCAGTCTCAGCTAGGCTATTGGCTATCATAGGGAGAGGATCTCCTCCCCCTGTAATAGCTGCACGGAGCTGTAGTAGTAAATGTAGCTTACTCGCACACCCAGGGAGGTCAACCCCCGTGCAGCTTATCAAAGGGCTAAGAGAGAGGAGAGGCAGATGGGAGGCTGCTCCATTATACAGGCTGCCCATGGTGTGTGTGTGTGCTGCTGGCCACACAGCCTGAGAGCAGGAGGAGGGGAGAGGCAGCCTATAGATGTGTGTGAGAGATCATTGTTACACGAGCAATGCAGTCACTGCAACACAGGCTGCTCCTCACAGAGCTGTGCATATCACACTGGCTTCTCCTTCCTAACACTATATACCAGCTCCGTGCTTTGATTATTGGATTCTGCACCCTGGAAATCCCCCATACTCTCCAATACGACTTTTATATTATCTTTTGGTTACACGGGTATCACTCTCAGTTCTATGGAAGGAGCAGGCGCAGAAGAGGTGAAGGGGGCGACACTTCAGCCCTCATCCACATATATAGCTGAAGCTATCACAGGGAGAGGAGATCCTCTCCCTATGATAGCCTAGCTGAGACTGATGACGTGTGTATATGTCACGTGACATGAGTGAGCCAATGGGATATGATGGAGGCGGACCATCACATTTCATGGCAAATCGCATTTCATGGCAATGCACCGGAGCTCATCCTTAATTACTAGCAGCGCACGGAGAGAATGATGAAAGTGAGTCCTCCCACATGTTAGCTAGGTGTCTCCTTACACAGCGCAAGCAAATGTTGTATCACTTCAGCTTTCAACACAAAACATGTCATCACTTTCACACCTGCAAATCATGTGTTTCCATATTTTTGTCCAACCCTTGTACGTTCGTACGTGGTGTGGGGAGGGGTGGACAGTATGTGCAGGAGAAGAGTGCGGTTTGTACAACCGTCCAAAAATGAGGCCTGCTAAGCCAGCTCTTCTGGGACAGTGAGGGTAAAGGGGATTGTGTCGGCAGCACTGCAGACAGAATGGGATGAAATAAAAGGAAGAGTTGTTTCCGTTGAATTTGATACGTGGGAAAGACCAATGTGTGTGTCCTTACAAACACAATCCTGGACTACACAATGAGGAGCAATGGTAAACTTTGCTTGTGCAGTGAGGGCCTACATACTGACTTGGTTTTCCCTGGAGTTGTAAGCGTGCTCATGAACCTAAACATACCCGGCCAGGGCACATGCGTACAAAAACCATCGCCATGCACACCGCAATGTGAGCAATAATTCTAGGGCTAATGTTCATGGTTAACTCTGAAGTGATGACCTGTAGGGGCTTTTAAAGCATCGCTTGTAGAAACTTTAGGGTACTGAAGTTTTTTGTCATTCTGCAGGCATGCAGAGTTTCGGAGCTTGACGCGTTTGGTATCTTTTTACTCAGCGCAACTTCTTTTATTTATTTTTTTATAACAAAAGTTGCATTTGTATGCCCCGATGGTTCACTTTTAATGCTATTTTTACAGAAAATTGGCACTTGATGATAAACAGATTGTCAATATTGTGCGACTCAGTTGAATATTTTGTTCTACAGTTATTCTATTCTCCAGGTCATCCTCTTTCAGAAAACATGTTTGGGGGTTTATGCTAAGGCAAATGGCAACGGTGTTTGTTTTTGTTTTTTTGAGACGTTCTACAAGGATTACTGAGGAAACTTAAAGTGGTTGTAATAAGGCTTACCTGTAGGTATAAAGAATATCACCTGTACGGTTTAGGAGATGTTCCCCCCGCAATGCGCCGCTGATTGCATGCGCAGCGGGGATCCTCGGCTAAAGGACCGGCAGCTGCCGGACCTTGCCGAATTTAAATCTCCCATGCGCAGGAGTGACGTCATTGCCGCTCCAGCCAATCACAGCGCTGGAGCGGCGATACCCGGAAGACACGCCGAGTCAAGATGATATCTCGCTCGGCGTGGACCAGGTGAGTTCCCTACACCTCGTTTTGAGGTAAGTATTTCATAATGAGCTAATATGCGGTGCATACTAGCTCATTAAGGCTTTTACTTTTCAGGTGAACAAAAAAAAAAAACCCGCTTTCAGGATGAAAACTAAAGCATTGTTCTGTAATATATTTGCAATGAAGAAGACTTTTCTTTTAATTGCCTGGCGAGTGAGAATGCACTCCAAAGATTATTGCATGGCTATTATATTTAGTCCTATGTGGAGGGGTATATACTGGGATCATGGTTTTCATAGTCTTGTGTCTCTGTGGTTGGCAACAGTGTAACACTGCATATCAATGGTTTTACTATATCTCTCACACACCATCTCTCACTACATAACCATATGTTTTCCATCGTCCTGATCATGCTAATCACATGAGCATGAGTAATTTTCCTTCAGGGTATGAAACCTACGCACATTAAAAAACATTTCTTATGTACATGGCCATATTGCCTAGTAAACAGTTTATTTATTTATTGTGCTATTTTTGTGCTTTGGAATTTTGGAAAGTACTTCTTTTTTTGTTTTTGTTTTTTATATGCAGATTTATTTAGTATGAACCAGTTTTTTATCCTGATTGTTTTAAGAGATTGGATAATTTTCTGCAAACGCACATGCAGTTACATTTTGAATTGGTCGGGTTGGTTAGATTTGCCTGTCTACCAACTATTTTAGATCAACTCTGATCACTAATAGAAAGTATCATTACTGATTGCAAAGATCTAGCTTTAAGAAAAAAAAAAGGGAGGGGAGTTAGTACATCTGTCCATCGTTGGTCCACTTGCACACGGGCATCATCGTTGGTCCACTTGCACACGGGCATCATCGTTGGTCCACTTGCACACGGCATCATATTTACTGATGTTTACTCAGTAACTTGTGACGCTTGTGTGTAAGGGGCTAAAAACTGTAAAGACCTGAGTAATGTAGAGTATATGTAAATTTCTTCATTGCCAGTATTGTAATATACTCGCGTAAACCTTTTAAAGTGCTGCTGAATACAGGACCCGGCATTCACATGATCTGGTCTCCCACAGTACACTGGAAATGCATTCATTTTAGTAAAATATAAATTGCTAAACAACCTTTTCCCATCAGCAGTGAGAGTCGGTTCACACTAGGCCGACACGACTTCCAGCGCGACTTTCAGAGGCGACTCCGATACGACTTGAGCATGAACCACAGGGCGATCTGGGGCGATTTACAACACGACTTGAAGTCGTCTCCAGGACAGGAGACTTTCCAGTGGCCAATCAAACAACAATCCGCTCTAGGGGGGAGGGAGAGATTTGCCTGAGAAATGTATGTTATCTTCCTGGAAAGTCGCTTCGGTTAAGACAGTATCAGACGTGGAGGCAAATTCCATTGAAATCTATGGGTACAAATCGCCTACAAGTCGGATTGAAGTAGTACAGGAACTTCTTTTGAAGTCGGAGCGACTCGAGTCATGTGTATTAACACCGATCCTATTCACTTGCATTGTTTTTCTCGACAGCGCGACTTGGGACGACTTGAGGCGACTTCAAGTCGGATCCCAAGTCGCCCCAGTGTGAACCGGCTAGAGCAGGCATGTCCAAAGTCCGGCCCGGGGGCCAATTGCGGCCCCCGTTCCAGTTTAATGTGGCCCCCCTGGTAATTTGGATATATACTGGGGGAACGAATGCTGTCAAATTACATACAGGAGAATCTCCTGTTTACTCAGCGACATCTGTAATAGGAAGTCCCGTCTCCTGGGCTGCCATTGGATGACTCCTCTGTCTATCATAGGAGGCAGGAGAAATTGGATTAAAGAGGCTGCTGTGTAAACAGGAGATTCTCCTGTATGTAATCTGTTGGTGCTCATCCCGCCCCCCCTTCCCTCCGAGGCTGCAGATGGACATCGATCAGGCTGCATTCATGGCAATGGAGAGGCTGCATTCATGGCAATGGCAAGGCTGCAGATGGGCACTGATTAGGCTGCATTGATGGGCAATGACCCTCATTTTGCTTCAGTTTTTTATTTACGTGAAGGTGTGTGTTATACGCCGATAAATACGGTATTTTCAAATAACATGCCCACGCTCATCTCTTCACCACACACAGCCACAAAGGCAAGAGAATTTGTGTTGGGCAGTGTATTAGTACTCGAACGAACACACTTAGACCAAATTTTAATAGTTCAAAGAGTGTCAGGCAAAATGGTCGGCCCTTACGCATGTTCACTTCATCAAATCTGGCCCTCTTTGAAAAAAGTTTGGACACCCCTGGGCTAGAGCATTCGGGAGCAGTTGTAAAAACGTCCCGTGTACACAGAGCCTTATGCCGCGTACACATGATCATTTTTCGGCATGAAAAAAACGTTGTTTTAAAAAAATGTCATTTAAAATGATCGTGTGTGGGCTTCACATAATTTTTCGGGTTCTAAAAAACGACAATTTTTTTTTTTAACAACGTTTTAAACGGTTGTTTTCCGGGTTGTAAAAAATGATTGTGTTTGGGCTAAAACGATGTTAAAAACCCGCGCATGCTCAGAAGCAAGTTATGAGACAGGAGCGCTCGTTCTGGTAAAACTACCGTTCATAATGGAGTAAGCACATTCATCACGCTGTAACAGAAAGAAAAACGCGAATCGTCTTTTACTAACACAAAATCAGACCCAAGGGTTGCGCCATCCGCATGGAACTTACCCCTTTATAGTGCCGTCGTACGTGTTGTACGTCACCGAGCTTTGCTAGAGCATTTTTTAAAAACGATGGTGTGTGGGCAACGTCGTTTTAATGATGAAGTTGGAAAAAACGTTGTTTTTCTTTCATGCTGAAAAATGATCGTGTGTATGCGACATTAGGTTTGCAGTGGTCATAAACAGTGAGTTGTAATTGGCGTTGCGTGAAGGTTCTACACGGCTCTGTTCTGTGGCACACAGGTGAGGGAAACCCAAGTTGTTCCTTTCCTTCTGTCTTTAGTTAAAACCTGTATCTGGCCAGGCTTTGTGTCTCGTAATTTCCTTCCTCTTTCCTGTTTTTCCAGTGCATGCCGCTTCCCTGCAGCCCCAGAATTCATTCTCGGCGTCCCCATGCAATCTTGCCAGTTAATTATTCATGCCTGCAATTTTCTTCCCTCTCATAATTCTGAGGTCAGGCTTTTCAGGTTCTTCCCCTCGGCTTTGCTGCACAGTGATGGCTTTTGTGGTGGATATTTGTCTTTTTATCTTGTTTTTAAGTTCCTTTTCTAAAATGATTTTGATATTTTAGCCTTCTGTGTACTCTCTCAAAAGATGAAGGGGGGGGGAGGGGCTGATGTTTGGGTTACAGGAAAATGTAATCACTAAATGATTTTACTGCAGAATACCTGATTGAAGTCGAGATGTAACTGAAATGTTTGCTATTGATGTGCAAGGTTAGAACTTGGTGTCTAGATCTTTTGGGAAATGTCCCTTCTACCCCTGTTGGGTCTCCTGCCTTAGTTTTTTCTTTTTGTAGGCTTTTCCCTCTCTGTTTTCACCTGGTAATCTGACCAGCATCTCCTGCTTTAGAGTGCATTTTTTTTTTGGGAGAAGTCCCCTTTCACATGGCCAGTTTGTTGCAGCTGGCGGATTCCTGTGGCAAAAATCTGTGGAGATCTTTTTGCAGGATTCACTGGGTATTAGAGCTGCACAATTAATCGTTAATGATTAAAAATCTCAGTTCTGCCCCCCCCCCCCCCACATCTTTAAAACATTTTCCTGATTCTATGTAACAAGTGCAGATTTCTCTGCTCACTTCTGACAGCGGAAGAAAAAATCCAGGCAGCCTGCCAAGTTTCTCAACATATGAGATGACTATAAACAATGTAACATTTAGTTCTTGGATCACTCTTCCTTTTTTATCTTTTTCTTTGTTCCAATAATGGGGCAGGAAGTTCTCATCTCATTGCTGGAACAAATGTGGGATAGCATGCTTTAAAATTGTCTGCCAACAATTGTGTCGCTTTTTCGATCGCGTGCGTGTGTGTACACAAGTCTGTCGGACTAAACTCCAAAGTACAAACACACATGCTCGGATGCAATGTTCACCATAATACAACATTAGCAGAAGTTGTCCAAAGGTTGGCGCTAAAGACCTGAAAAACCACGTAGTTTCTTGTTTGTTGGCTGACAATTCTTTGCCAAGGCAAGTTCCTGGCCAATGCCCTTCAGACAGAAGTCCTACGCTTTGTCTGTAGAATAAGGTTGACGATTGGATTTTCTATCGGGTTGAGGTCAGGACACTGTGCAGGACAGTCAAGTTTCTCCACCCCAAACTCTCTCATACATGTATTTATGGACCTTGTTTTATGCAAAGGTCCTATTTAACACTTCACAATACCAACTCAAAGCTTTGCCTATTTTTGAAAATAATCCTGTTGGTTCTCATGGACTATTGTCGCTAAGAGTTGCGGGCATTATGCTGATTATACAAAACAACGGGGATCATTTGAAGAGATAAGCTTGGTGACAGCCAGTTGATTATTTGCACTTGTGCCCCCTGCTTGGTGTACACAGCATGGCCCCTTGAAATCGCTTCTTCTAAATGCTTTTTAAATGTTCAGGCTGAAGGTATGATATTTTACAAGTCCTAATTGCCTTCCTTTTTGCCATTTAAGCTTGTTTCGGAGCCCAGATTTATTTTGCACGGTAACTATTCTTCAAGCTGTTTTTAAAATGCCGTGTACCAAACCTTTGTGTTTGCACACGTAGTGCATGATGGTATGTATTATACCAAATATGTGCAGAGAGGGATGGGGCTGTGCTGGAGAATTAACTTGCCTATTGTAGTTGGAGTTGTTTTTTATTTTTTTGCATTTAAGCATTTGAAATGTCTCTTTACCTGGAGTTGGGGACTGATCGTGTGTGTTTGTTTTTTTTTTTTTTTCTAAAACCACTTTAAAACCATACCATATATCGGTGTTTCTCAAGGCGCCTCAACAGGTCATGTTTTCAGGATTTCCCTCGGGTAAAACGGCTGTGGTGATTACTAAGGCAGTGAAACTGATCAAATCACCTGTGAAAAATAATGGAAAGCCTGAAAACATGACCTGTTGGTGTGCCTTGAGGACTGGAGTTGAAAAACACTGCCATATATGACATCGCACTCTCAACACCCAGTCATCGACGGTAAAACGCTGCTATTTTTAGCTGCGTTTTACTGTCGTTTGCCAGCTTCTTTTAACCCCCCCCAGCAGCCAAAAAAGGGTTAAATCGCTGCTACAGCCGACGGTTCGGTGGTGCTGGCCATTGATTTTCAATAGACAGGAGTGGTGAGTTCACTGCATCGCAAATAAGCTGTTGGCAGGACTTTTCTTGATGCCCTGCCAGCGCCCCTTTCAAACTGGGTTTGCAGCTGAGGCTTTAACGCCTCCAGTGTGAACTCTGCATCTCCTAGTTTTTTCTTAGAAAATGTTTTGGAAACCCCCCCCCCCCCCCCCCCCCCCCCACCAAGATATAGAGAATCCTAAAATGTTTGGTGTGTGTGTGTATACACATATACGCAGATGCCCTGGAGAATAAAATGGTGGTAGTTGCAATTTTCTGTGTCACACACAATATTTGTGCAGCAGTTTATCAAATGCAAATTTTCATTAAAAGAAAAACTTTATTTAATCCTTTTTTTTTTACAGAAGAAAAATAGGGCTTTGATCGGCTTCAAAAAACGGATGATTGCGGATGTTAATGGATGATCATCCATTTTACATCAGTTTTTGCATAGAGATGAATTGATGTCTGTTTATCCATCAGTCAACGGATGGATGAAAAACTGACAGCATGTGTGAAAGAGGCCCTAAAGGATAACTCAACTTTCATGAAGGGGGGGAGCGGGGGGGGGGGAGAAAATAAAGAAAAAATATAGTGTATACAATATTGTAATTGAAGGTTTAATAAAAAATTGCCTTTCCTATCTGCTGTGCTGAAATTTTCTGAAAATGCAATATTGCTACCTGGAGGTTTTCTGTACTCAGAATGTGTACATAATGCCCCCTAGAAACATTTTCTGCTAGTGCGATTGGTTTACAGATTTATCCACAATGCTGCACTAAGATGCAGGGGAAGTGAGATTTCTGGCATCCCCCTGAAGAAAAAATTTTCATTTTTGGTGAGATGCTTCCAATAGGAACATGTCTAAAGGGATGCAGACCCAGCAGCTTTCCTCTGCGTGGACTTGTAGGTGAACAGCTAAATGATGATTATGAATCCACTTCCATTAGATTCACTGGGCAAGAAACGGGGGTTTCTTCAGAATAACACATTGTAGGAGTAGGGCTGCAACTAACGATTTATTTTCATAATCGATTACTTGACCGATTATTTTGATTAATCGGGTAAAAATTTAATTTTTGAAATTTTTTTGGGCCAATTACAAAACACAAATTGCCAGAAAAACACATTACATGCTTTCCTGCAGCTTCTCCATTGAAGTATATTGAACCAAAAAAAAACAAAATGGCACCGTTTTGCATTAAAAAGTCCTTGCCCTTTTCAAATAAGCAGCAGCTGAAAAAAAAATCATGGATGTGAACGTGTCCCATAGGAAAACATGTAAATGAACTGTAGTGTTTCTGCAAAAAACAGAGGTGTGAACCCAGGCCTGAGATGTTTAGTAACATAATGGGGGTTAAAAAAAACAAAAAGAGTACAAAAAGAGCAAATAATCGCTACTGTAAGGGGTTCATTTTTTTTACTGTGGGACAGTGAAGGTAATATTTACAGTTGCAATTTGCGTTTTTGTATGATAAAGGTCTAATTGTTGTTTTTAACCCCATTACGTTACTGGCCGATTAATCGATTATGAAAATTGTAATCGATTAATTTCATAATCGATTAGTTGTTTCGGCCCTAGTTAGGAGTCTGCGACAAAGTTTGTTAAAACCCTGGCACTGTACATAGATTACCTAGAGGGGAATGTTTTGTTGAGCAAGAAAAAAAACACAATTTGTTTTATTTTTATACTTATTTTTTTTTTTTTTACCAACTTTATTTTTATAAAAAAAAAGATGTGTTCATGTTTGCTCCTCCAACAAGATGACCCATGACAAGTCCTTCTTATGAAGTGATCTGGGGTCTATTAGACCCCAGGTCTCTCCTCTGCCCTTCAAATCAGCCAGTCCAAATGGAATGAAAAGGGGGCATTACTTAGTGCCCACAACATGGGGAGTGGCTGTCAAAATAAATAAATAAAAGAATAAAATAATATTTAAATATGGTGTTAAGTTTGTTTTAAAAAAAATAAAAATAAAAAATGGATTCCTGTCAGCTTCACTTTAGCTGGGGCTGTCGGGTGTAATTTGGGCGGGTAAAACGTGACTTTGAGCGGGAAGGTCACGTTTTTCCCGGGCTTAATACACGTGTATGGGGCTATATAAGCCCACTACCCTGAGGCCTTAACCAGCTGTAACTTGGAACAGCGTGGTGTGCTCCCCCTTCCCCCCCCCCCCACCCTGTCGCAGCACCTGTTATGTGGTATGTCACCCTTGAAGTTAAGGGGGGACTTTGTATTTATTTATTTATGGTATTCGCTCGAGTTCTATGACTGAGCGAGATCTTGAGAGAGAATTTTAAGTTTTGTAAGTTATTTATTAAGAATTTAAATAATATTAAATGGATTATTTTATATATATTTATATATACCGTACCAATAAAGGTGCTGCGGCCATTTCTATTACCAATTTTTTTTTTTTATCAATAAAATTATTTAAATATATTTTGGTCTATGTTGAATTTTTATTTATAGGCATTAGTTGAATTTATTTGGTACAGCCTATATTCCCATGGGTTTGATTGGCTTTTTTACTAACCAGTAATAGCCAGCATAGAGATGATCAGTGAGCACCTCCTTCATCTTGGCAGTGTCCTCAGGCTTCTTCTGAGACTGGAGAGCTGGGAAACCTTGCTGGGCGGGGGTATTGGGTGAGCATCTTCCCCTCTACACACTGACCTCGGGGTTCGGCACACTCTCGCTCTTGCCACCTTTTTTACAGAACAGCTGGGCACATTTTTTTTTTTTTTTTTTTTTTTGCCATTATGAACTGCTTTTAACCACCTGCCGACCGCCGCACAAATATGTACGTCGACAACCTGGCACGGGCAGGCAGATTGGCGTACAGGTACGTCCCTTTAAATCTGCCGACCAGCGGGCGCGCGCCGCCGCATGCCTTCCAAGTGTGGTTGCGGGTCCCGGGAACTCGGGACCCGGGTTTCCATATTCTGCCTAGTAACACCGTCACCAATGACCGTTCCCTGTGATCTGTAATGGTCATCAGTGACGTGTCGTGTGTAGCCACCCTCCCCAACAGTAAGAATCACTCCCCAGGGAACACTTAACCCCTGCAGCGCCACCTAGTGGTTAACCCCTTCACTGCCAGTGTAATTGTTACAGTAATCGGTGCATTTTTATAGCACTGATCACTTTAAAAATGACAGTGGTCCCAAAATGGTTTGAAATGTGTCCACCATAATGTCGCAGTCATGATAAAAATCGATGATTAATATGTAGAATATGTATCGGCCTAATCTGTGATATATATATATGTATATGTATATATGTGTGTGTGTGTGTGTGTGTGTGTGTGTGTGTGTGTGTGTTCCCCCTAAAAAAAAAAAAAAAAAAAAAAAAAAATTATAACAATACATTGACTGATTACACTGCGGGTATGCTGTTTTTTTTTTTCGTACATACCTCGTTATCGCCGTTTCATCCCTCGGCTTCCGGGTATGATTCTTGCTGGACTGGGCGTTCCTAGTTGATTGACATTCCTCCGACCGGCGCATACTGCGCGTCACGACTTTCCGACAGAAGCCGAACGTCATTGCGCAGGCGCCGTATAGAGTCGGCTCTATACGGTGCCTGCGCAGCGACGTTCGGCTTCTTTCGGAAAGTCGTGACGTCAAGTATGCGTCGGTCGGAGGAATGTCAATAAACTAGGAATGCCCAGACCCGAAAGAATCATACCTGGAAGCCGAGGGATGAAACGGCGATAACGAGGTATGTAAGAAAAAAAACGGCATACCCGCAGTGTAATCGGTCTTCTCAATGTATTGTTAGAAATTTTTTTTAGGGGGAACCTTCACTTTAAATATTGAATGTTTTGTTTTTTATAGCGCAAAAAATAAAATCGCAGAGGTGATCAAATACCACCAAAAGAAAGCCCTATTTGTGGGGGGAAATGTTGTCAATTTTGTTTGGGAGCCACGTTGCATGACCTCGCAATTGTCAGAGATGCATTGTCGAATCGCAAAAAGTGGCCTGGTCTTTGACCACCAAAATGGTCCGGGGCTGAAGCGGTTAAAATGTAAACAGATTCTCTTGGCTGTGAAAATCTTCTCCTTGTTACTAGGGTCAGGCTTAACGGTGTGTTGAAGCAAAAATTCACCCACATTTTCAGGATTGCTATTTGCAGAAACATTGTGACAATTGGACAGCCTGCTGTATTCTTTGTATCTCTAAAATGAGATGCTTCACAATACGCTCAGATAGTAGAATTCAGTCTTAAAGGCTGCAGCTCCCTCGATCTTCCCTGGTAACAAGATAGTGCATAGTATTAAGAAGCTCATTGTTATGTGCTACGCATTGCTTGTATTTGACTTGGGTTTATTTTCTCTTTTTGTATAGAATTAAAAGCTTTCTCCGTATTTTAGCCCCTCTCTAATTCAGCGCGCTCGTACCTGTCTTCCGATTGCTCTGTGAATTTAAACTGCGACTGATTAATATATTCATCTTTTATCGAGCTGTGAGTCATATGGTCAATAACGGAACACTTTGACGGCTCCCACACATGCCATTAAATGAAATGTAAAAATTCTAAATCTTTCATGGATTGAATTCTACAAACACCAACACATTTAGGAATTTCCATATCTGTTTATCTTTTGTTGGACTGTAGAAGTACTTCCATTCTACTGAACCTATGTTTAAGGAGAACTCCTCTTTTGTGCGGGAAAGAAAATGGCAAATATAGCCTATACAGCCCCTATTGTAATGGTAAAAATTACCTTTCCCTTTCAATCTGTAAAGTGCAGTATGGCAATCTGGAGGCGTTGTGTACACCGTTTGTTGTACAGAATGTCCCTCAGAAATGGCATTTCCTGCTTGTGTGATTGGCTTACTGATTTTTTTTAAATATACCTTGCCTGCTTGGTGCAGTGGTTTGCGCAGAGCAAGCAGCCCAGATCCTCCTTCTGTTCTTGTGTTCCCTGCCCTCACTCCTGGCTAATCCTTGACGAGTGACACCCCCCCCCCCCCCCCAATAGCACGCTGCTTGTGCACATTGCTGGATAGAGGGGGCTCAGTTGAGTATTAGGGGGTGCTGCACACAAGGTTTTTTACCTTCATGTGTGAAATGCCTTCAGCCTTTACAACCACTTTAAGATGTGCCAGGTTTTGTGCATCTCCTGCAATTAAATGTTTTTATTTTTTTGGTGACCTACTCCCAAAAGGTAATTGCGTCTAAAGGGATGCAGAACTTGCCACTTTCTTGGATCCCTGCAAATGCAGCAGCTGATCACTAATGAAAAAGTCACTCTTATGGAAAATCCGTATCCATAAGACAGAATAAAAATAGGTACCGTATTTATCGTGGTATAGCGCGCGCCGGCGTATAACGCGCACCCCAAGTTTAGAAGGGAAGTTTAAGGGAAAAACTTAGTTTTGGATGTCTTGCCCGGCGTCCATCAGTGGCTTTGCGCGGGGTCAGTCTAGCCTTGTCGATGTCCGTCTGCTGTCTTGCCCAACGGCCTTGTTCGGCGTCCGTCTGTTTGAGTTTGGCGCCTCGATCGAGCTGTAAAGAGCCGGATTTCCGGTGTGTTCGGCTTCTCACAGCTCCTCTCGCGTGGCTGCGAGCGGAGCCGAGTGTGGCAGAGCCTAGCCAAGTGCCCAGGCGCTCTGAGACAGCCGACAAAGACAGGATCGGCGTATAACGCACACCCACGATTTACCCTGATTTTAAGGGGGAAAAAAAAATGCACGTTATACGCCGATTAAATACGATAATTCTTCAGAATAACCAAAGGAAGGAATCTGTAACCAGGTTGATTACAAAGATTTTAATGTGTGTGTGTGTGTGTGTATATATGTGTATATATGTATATGTGTGTGTGTGTGTGTGTGTGTGTGTGTGTGTGTGTGTGTGTGTATGTGTATATGTGTGTGTATATATATGTATATATATGTATATATATGTATATGTATATGTATATATATATATATATATATATATATATATATATATATATATATATATATATATATATATATACATTCGCCCTTGCCCATTGAAATGAATGGGCACCGCCGGCAAAGCGCCACTGCAGTGGTGCTTTGCAGGTGGGTTTAACCCTTTTTTTTTAGCCGCTTGCGGGGGTTAAAAACGCCCCGCTAGCTACTGACTACCTCCCTAAACATGACAGTAAAGTGACTTTACCGCCGACGTCGCTCGCGCCCCAGTGTGAAAGGGGCCTTGATGTTAGAGTGGTCTGCAAAAATAACCAAAATATCAAAATTTATACTTGCCTTCTCTCAGTACTTTCATTCCTCCTATGCGACTATTCTAGTGCTTGATGATTGGTCACTCAGGCTCCCAGCATTGGATTGGGAGGAGAGTCACAAGATATCTTCTCCTTGCTCCTGCAGGCGAATGTAACCATAAGGGAGAATAAATATAAACCAGTACCAGGGTTGGCTTTGAAGTGACCCTGACCCTTTAAGCTAGCCGTACACGGTTCTATTCTATATATTTTTTGTTGCTTAGCCAATTGATTTTCCCCATCCACACATTCCATGTGGGCGCTGGAATTCCTCATGGTATGTTAATGTATTTTTAATGCGGGATGCCTGCTTCCGCCAGAATAGACTGATAAGCACTGAAGCCAATTTGCTGCTAGTACTGATCAAATGGAAATTTCTCAGCAGGAGAGTAATGGCCATAGCTCAAAATTCTGTTGATCAGGCCGAATTGTGATCCATGTATGGCCAGCCCTGTGTGGCTACCACTGGTTCACTTTATACTAGCCAACTATAGTGTGAATAAGGATGTAAACCATGTTATTCAGGGTAACAATATACCAATTCATTACATTATTTAATGCCAAGTCAACTGAAGTATTGCAAAGTAGCTGTCAAGCACGACTCCTACAGTGTTAACCTTTTCCTAGTGGTAATGATTCTCCGTGCAAGTTCTTCTAACAAATTCTGTTGAATTAATCCCTCACTGATTGGGGTAATCCTAACAAAAGTTGCCTTGGCAACTAGGGCTAACCTACACAACTGATTACAGAATAGCAAGACTGAGTAAAAATGGTACAGACCTGCTAATAATAGTATGATTACCTTCAAACGTAAGGGAGTAACTATCAATGAGAGAAAACCTTAAAGGGAACCCTTCCATTTTACAAAAATACTAACTTGGTGGTACCCCTTAATTGCTCCACCATCTCCACGGTGGTCTTTTCCATATAACTGCCGGAAGGAGACTAAACAGAGCTGTTCCTGATATTAAGATGAACTCTTTGTGAAAAGTCAATGATCAAGTCGTCGGTATCTCTAACCACGCCCCCCTTCCCTGGCACTGAACTTTGGGTACAGTCCACTATCGGAGGAAGAGTGGCGTTCTCTTTGATCAAGCTGTGAGGGACAACCTGGCATGATGGTAGCTCTTGCCAAGGAAAAGGCTTGGCCTCAGACAGATGGGGGGGGGGGGGGGGAAGGCCCAGGATCGGGCAGTGAAGTAACGCCAATTTAGCATCCTTATGTGGGGATACATGGAAGAGTGGACAAAAGGCCAAATACCCTTGACCAGAATCCCACCAAGCGGGGCCAGGAACACCAGGTATGAAGTTCGTCTCCACGCTGACCACAAACCCTGAAACATTTGTCACTGTAGGATGGGTTTGATTTGGCGATATGGGATGTGACCCAATACCTACGGAGGAGTACCTTTTTTATAGGCTGCCTCTAGGGTAGCCGTGTTTAAGGAACATTTCACAATATTAGACCAGGCTTTGCTCCAATCTGCTGAGTCAATATGGGATAAGTCCCGTTCCCAGTTTAGGACATATAATGGGGAGGTTGGGGTCCACCGAGTTGAGGGAGAAGTAAATCAAAGATATGGTGCCCGGTGACCCTGGAGAATGTAGGCACGTTTGCTTGAAGGCTGTTCTCTGGTAAGGAAAAGTTTCATTGCGTCTGAGGGAGGATATCCAGTGGCAAAGTTTTAGCTAACGAAAAAATTTCACTGAGGGAGCTTCGTGAGCCTCTCGAATTGAAGCCCAAGAGAGGAAGGTGCGGGTTCCGAGAAAGTGCCGAATCCATGGGCTAGCCACCAGGCAAAAGTATGAGGTTGTTCCAAGCCGGGAGCAAACGGGGTTATTGAAGAGAGGGAGAAGCGGAAGAGACGGGGACACAAGTCCACCGGAGTACCGGACCGAGTCCCAAAGTTTTAAGCTATGGGCCATCAGGCGACTGAGTGAGGGAGGACGCATTTTAGGACAAATTATCACTTTTTGAGATGAAAACACATGCGTTGTGCACTGCAGCATGTTTGCTTGTGTGCAGTACAGGTGGTCCCCTAGTTACAAACATCTGTCTTTCAAACGACTCCTAATTACATAGAAAACCTGGAATAAAAGAGTCTGAGTCATATTATGCAAACAGAACAGAGTAATGGAACAAACATGGATGAGAGGTGCATGAGACAAATCCATGGAGTGAAGATAATGCCTGAACATAGTTGATTCCCGGAAGCTAACAATCTGACTATACAAAAGAGAATTACACTCTAGGTCAGGGGTCTCAAAACATTCTAAACAAAGGGCCGGTTTATTGTCCTTCAGACTCTTGGAGGGCCGGACTTTGGCCAGCGGGAGTAGAAATTTTCCTGGCATCATTGTTAGTGAACATCTGGTATTAGGGGGAGTAATAGTGCTCTATTAGTTGTGTCAGTGGGAGAAATGGTGCTCCATTGTCGGTGTCAGAATAGTGTCTCCTATCAGTGGGAGGGATAGTGCCCCAAGGGCCAGATAAAGGCAAGCAAAGGGACACATCCGGCCCTCGGCCACTGCTCTAGGTCATGATGTAGTTTCCAAAAAAAAAAAAAAATGCAGAAGTAGGGAGGAGATGGGGGCCAAGGATGAGGCAGAGACAGTAAAGGCAGGTAAGAAAAGGGATTCCCTTCGGGAGGAACAGAGGGCTCAGCAGGCTACTCAGGCCGGCCATTAATGGATCAATTTTCTTTCATGCAACCACAGGAAGCCATGCTGGGAGAACAGCATGACTATAACGGCCCCAAGCAATAATCTCTTGTGAAATCCAGCAGGCGGGTTGTACCCAAGTTGATCGTCTGGGTAAATTCAGCCTGCCCAATACAGTACATGCTTCGAATCTTGACTGGTTCAGCAGGAACCATTTCTGTCCGGCTTTAGCACATTCAGATAAGCCTGAGTATAGTGAAAATACTGCCATGACATTCAAGTCTCTTAAAGTCTCTTCTGTATTGTGGAGAGCAGTGGTAAAGTCTTCTGTGTCCCTATTTCTGTTGACCAAAGATTTATTGGCTGGGCACGTAGTTTTCTGTAGTTAAATACAGGCCTCGGCCCCATTCAAAAGATTAATATTTAACCACTTAAGGACCACCTAACACCGATATACGTTGTCAGAATGGCACAGGCACGTACCTGTTTGTTAAATGCCCAGCCGTGGGTCGCACGTGCCTGAGAACCGGTCTGAAACTCTGTGACCGCGGGAGGCGCGGAACCGATCGCCACCGGAGTCCCGCGATCGGTCACAGGAGCTGAAGAACAGGGAGAGGTGTGTGTAAACACACTTTCCCTGTTCTTCACAGTGGCGCTGTCATTGATCGTCTGTTCCCTGATATAGGGAAAGGCGATCAGTGACGTCACATGTCCAGCCCCACCCCCCTACAGTTAGAAACACATGAGGTCACACTTAACCCCTTCAGCGCCCCCTAGTAGTTCACTACCAAACTGCAATTGTCATTTTTATAGCCCTTTTTGCTGTGAAAATGACAATGGTCCCAAAAATGTGTCAAAATTGTCCGATGTGTCCGCCATAATGTCGCAGTCACGAAAAAAATCTCTGATTTAGTAGTAAAAAAAAAATAAAAAATAAAAAATTGTTAATAAAACTATCCCCTATTTTGTAAACGCTATAAATTTTGCCCAAAATCGATAAACGCTTATTGCGATTATTTTTTTTACCAAAAATAGGTAGAAGAATACGTATCGCCCTAAACTGAGGGGAAAAAAAGTTTTTTTTATCTTTTTTTTTGGGGGGTATTTATTATAGCAAAAAGTAAAATATATTGAATTTTTTTTCAAAAATGTCGCTCTATTTTTGTTTTATAGCGCAACAAATAAAAACCGCAGAGGTGATCAAATACCACCATAAGAAAGCTCTATTTGTGGGTAAAAAAAAGATGCCAATTTTGTTTGGGAGCCACGTCACACGACTGCGCAATTGTCAGCTAAAACGACACACAGTGCCGAATCGCAAAAAGGGGCCTGGTCCTTTACCTGCATATTGGTCCGGGTCTTAAGTGGTTAAAGAAGAAGCCTTTCTAAGAGTCCTTTGAAGAGAGGTGTAAGGGCCCTTTCACACGGGGCGGATCAGTAATGATCCGCCTCCGTGTGTCCGTCAAGCTCAGTGGGGATCCTCCGTAAAATCCCTGCTGAGCCGTCGGCTAACAGGGCAGTCCCCGCACACTGTGCAGGGACAGCCCTGTCTTTCCTCCGCTCTCCCCTATGGGGGGATCGGATTAACACGGACCGTATGTCCGTGTTCACCCGATCCGCCAGACGGAAGAAAAATAGGATTTTCTTCCGTCCGAAAAATCGGATCTTTACGGAGGCGGGTGATTACCCCAAAGTAAGACACTTCTGGCAGGATGCAACGGACTTTCTCAAACAGCACACTTCAGTAGATACGAGAGTGATAGCTCTGCTGCCTACCTGTTAGGCCCCTCTCACACGTGCGGACCGTATGTCTGCATTTTCATCCATCCGTTGCAGATGAAAAACGGGACATACATTGGTTTCCTATGTGATTGCGGGTGTCAGCGGATTACCATCCGCTGACACCCGCTATCACATAGGAAACCAATGTATGTCCCGTTTTCATCCGCAACGGATGGATGAAAATGCAGACATACGGTCCGCACGTGTGAGAGGGGCCTAACAGGTAGGCAGCAGAGCTATCACTCTCGTATCTACTGAAGTGTGCTGTTTGAGAAAGTCCGTTGCATCCTGCCAGAAGGGTCTTACTTTCGGGCACTGCCGGAATATGTGAAACGTGGTGCCTTTCCCCTTCCGCAGAAGTTTCTTGGGACAACAAGGATTTTTGTCTTAAGTGTTGGAATTTAGTTGGGCAAGGCTGCCCAGTGCATCTTGGGTGAACATTTCCTAAAGCTGATTATGGACTTTAGCATCTCAACTGCACCGCACATCCTAAGATGATGCACAGAGCACCGTGCAGTCAGGGCCTGGGGGTCATTTAAACCTCCCTGGCATTTCATATAGGTTCAGAGGGCAGTAAATCATTAGCATTTGTTCGTAATATACGAAGATGCTGAATTTTCCATAAACCTTTTATTTGTGTTGGGCTACTCAAAACGCCAGGATAAAAACCCAACCATACAAAGAGTTAAAAGCAGGGACTGGTATTGCATAGTCTATACTCGGGACCCCATTTCTTCAAGTCAGCAATATGAAATCCTAAACTACTGTGCCAGGAAAATGTAAATGACGGCTTGCGAAAGCACTTAGGCAAGTGGTAGTTTATAGTTTACGTTTTATGTAAACAAAGGCTTTCGTGCATTATGCAATAGCTTAGCGCCTCAAATGCATCATGCAATTTTTAGTAGTATAGAAAACTAATAAGGAATGTAGCTTGGAACATTTTATATTACAGTACATCTTGCAGCACTATGTGCATCTGAATTTTAATCCTTTTCTGTTATGTGCTTTGTGATCGTTTTTGTTAACGCAGCTGAAGGGTAAGATGATCGATGACTGGTAGTAGAAAGTTAAAGGCTAATTTCGCCTTTTTACAAAAATGATAAATGCACATTTTTTTATTTTATTTAACTCTGAAGCCTGCAAGGCATTGTATAATGATGGGATCCTGCAGTCCCTCTATACAACTGGCTGCCCATACCTCATATGGGTAGAACGTTTGTCGTTAACCAGCGCCCTCGCAGTAAAAGGAGTTGTAAAGGAAACATTTTTTTTTTTTTGCTGAAATTACTGTTTACAGGGTATAGAGACATAATGGTTAACTGATTCCTTTTAAAAATAGATAAAAATCAATCGTATAATGTACCTTCAGTTTCGTTTCCTGCTTCTGTGATGTACAGAGACTCAGAGCCAATACAGGGCAGTGATGGTTTGTAAAACGAAACTAATTGGTGTTGAGGGGTTTTAGACACACAGTAATCGCACCTCCTTGATTAGTGACCACAGAGAGAAGGCTCCCATGACTTTTTTCATCAGGAAACGGACAACCAGGAAGTGTCCAGAACAGAGAAGGATTACAGCAACATCAGAGCAAAAACGAACAATGAGGACATGAAACCAGGACTGCAGTAAGGTAAAGGAAGCTATTTAGCTAAAAAAATGTTTTCCTTTAATGACCCTTTAATTGAACTACAAGCCATCGGCTACAAAGTCCGACTGTAGTTGTAGTTTACAAAACTGAATGAATCACGTGGGGGGGGGGGTGTTCGGAATAAGGAGACAGGAGCTCGAGCATGTAACATATTTTAAAAGTGAACTTGTGCTTTGAAAGTTGCCACATATTACCGTAAATACGAGTATAAGCCGAGGCACCTTTATTTTACCACAAAAAACTCCAGTACCAGTCTAGGGTGGGATATGCAACAGCTACTGTAAGTGGAAAAGAGGGTCAACAATCCCCATTTGCATGCCGCACTGTTTCCATCTGCATACCTGGTCTCCAGCTGTTTCACACAGTCAGTCAGCGGTCGTTCAGTGTAACAAAGCCCCCCCCTCCTCGTCTGTGATAGGCAGAACACTCAGTTTCCCAGCAGTGAGTTCGTGTTCCGCCTGACGAGGACGAGACGGGGCTTTGTTGCACTGGACGGCCGCCGACTGACTATGTGAAATGGCAGGAGATCAGGTATGCAGATCGGAGAGACTCGAGTATAAGCCGGGGGGGGGGGGGGGGGGGGCTTTTTCAGGACAAAAATTTGCTGAAAAACTCTGCTTATACTCGAGTATATATAGTACTTGAATTTTGGCCGATTCGTGCTGAATTCGTTTGGCACTACCTGGCTCAACACATTGATTGTGCATTCAATGTTTATTTGGACTCTGGTGAAAGTGTCAGACAGACACTTTTTGGGTATTCTGACAGCCGCAGGAGGAATACAGTAGCCAGCAGGCGAGATTTGCCCATCTGAGCTCTTTATTGTGAATGGAACAATCTGTTGGATTTCGTGTGTGTGTGTTTTTTTTACGTGCAGACTGAGCAAAAGAAATCTATACATCTATGGCCAGCCTAACTGACTCGGCTGCTTGGGGTTCTAATTTATAGACTGATTTTTACCGTCTGGTTCTAAAATTGTTTCCACTTAAAAGAAGTTGCTGCATGTCAAAGATGACTAAAGCTACTACTCTATTTTCCAAACTGTTACTCTTTAATTGTGAGCGTAAATGTGATACGAGCATTAAGAGATCAGAAAGTAAAGTGCTGGCTGTGAAATGTTACCATCTGTTTGCCTAACATGCCGTGCAGGTCGTTAACCATCATAGTAGAAGGTTCCTTCCAGCTTTTGCTGGTGTAGCTTTAAGAGCAATCAACAAACTTTTGGTCTGTGCTTAACCACTTCAGCCCCGGAGGATTTGGCTGCCCAATGACCGGCAATTTTTTGCGATTTTGGCACTGTCACTTTAACGGACAATTGCGCGATCATGCAGTGTGGCTCCCAAATAAAACTTCAGTTTTTCCCCCACAAATGGAGCTTTCTGCAGTTTTTTTTTTTTTTTTTTGCGCTATAAACAAAAAAAGCAATGTTTTTGAGAAAAAAACAATATTTTTTGCATTAATAAATATCCCCAAAAAAGATATCAGCCTAACCCTGAGAATTGTATTATTATTATTCCTCAGTTTAGGCTGATATGTATTATTCTACATATTTTTGGTAAAAAAAAATTGCAATAAGCATATATTGATTTGCGCAAAACTTATAGCGTGTACAAAATAGGGAGTAGTTTTATGGCATTTTTATTATTTTTTTCGTGACTGCGACATTATGACACACATCTGACGCTATTTTGGGACCATTGTCATTTATACAACGATCAGTGCTATAAAAATGCACTGATTACTGTGTAAATGACACTGGCAGGGAAGGGTATAAGTGTGATTCTAGCTGTGTGGTGGCTGGTCTACCTGTGACATGACACTGATTGCTGCTCCCGATAACAGGGAGCAGCAATCGGTGTCCTGTCACTTGGCAGAACAGGGAGATTCCTTGTTTACACGCCCACCGCACGGCTTCTTAATCAGTTCCCTACTGAACCATAGTAATATGACGTCGGCAGGAACCTTCGTCTCCCTCCGGGTGGACGTCGTATGACGTCCTGGGCTTCCCGGTCACTAGGGGCTCGCGCGCCATCGCTCCGGACCTGGTGCACGTGCCCGGCGGTGGCGATGTCCGCCGGGCACCTGCGATTGCCCATGATCACGGCAGGCATATATAGCACCAATCGCTGTATAAATGTGAAGGTAGGGAAAATAATCTTTATAGATCTAAAATCTTCCTGGAACATAAAGCCGTATGCTGTGACAGTAATCCAGGCTTCTGCTTTAGTTCAAAGCTTACAGTATATATCTTTTTGTTTAAAAAAAGCACAGCTGGTGGAATGGGTGTGACCAGTGTAATAAAGTTCAAACGTGCTGTCAGGCAGGAAGGGAGTGTCCGTTATTGGTACGGAAAGATTACTGGCAATATCACATTTCCCACTAGATTACCTCACAGAAGCAAAGTCATGCGTGTCTCGCCCTATTTTCAGGGAGATTCCATGGACACTTTCTCTATCGCCTCAGTTTTTCAGTGTGAAAATTCCATTACGTTACACGTGTGTGTTTGTTTCCCCCCCTACCTTCCTTGTTTTTAGCTGCAATAAACTGACCTGAATAACCTGTTCTGTCAGCCCAGTAAAATGCTCCTGTTATGGACGTGCGGGTCTTTGTGGTGCGGAAGTATGGACGTGGTCATTGCTGACATCTTATTCCTTTTTAACCACTTAAGACCCGGACCTTTAGGCAGCTAAAGGACCTGGCCAGTTTTCGCGATTCGGCACTGCGTCGCTTTAACTGACAATTGCGCGGTCGTGCGACGTGGCTCCTAAACAAAATTGGCGTCCTTTTTTTCCCCACAAATAGAGCTTTCTTTTGGTATTTGATCACCTACTGCGGTTTTGATTTTTTGCGCTATAAACAAAAATAGAGCGACAATTTTTGAAAAAAAAAAATGCAATATTTTTTACTTTTTGCTATAATAATTATCCCCCAAAAATATCTAAAACATTATTTTTTTCCCTCAGTTTAGGCTGATACATATTCTTCTACCTATTTTTGGTAAAAAAAAAATCACAATAAGCGTTTATCGATTGGTTTGCACGAAATTTATAGCGTTTACAAAATAGGGGATAGTTTTTATTGCATTTTTATCATCTATTTTTTTTTTTTTTTTTAATACTAATGGCGGCGATCAGCGATTTTATTTATTTTTTTCCGTGACTGCGACATTATGAAGGACAATTTTGACACATTTTTGGCACCATTGTCATTTTCACAGCAAAAAATGCATTAAAAATACATTGTTTACTGTGAAAATGGCAATTGCAGTTTGGGAGTTAACCCCTTCAGTGCCCCCTTGTGGTTAAGTGTGACCTCATTTGTGTTTCTAACTGTAGGGGGTGTGGCTGTAGGTGTGACGTAATCGATTGTGTTTCCCTATAAAGGTGAACACACGATCAATGACGGCGCCACAGTGAAGAACGGTGGAAGCTGTGTTTACACACGGCTCTCCCCGTTTTTTATTCCGGGGACCGATTGCAGGACTACAGCAGCGATCGGGTCCGCTGGTCACGGAGCTTCGGAACCGGTCGCGGGTGCGCGCCCGAGACCCACGGCTGGGCACTTAAAGAGGATGTACGTGCTTGTGCCCAGCCGTGCCTTTCTGGTGACGTATATGTGCAGGCGGCTGTCCTTAAGTGGTTAAAATGCATATTTCTAACATTCATGATGCCCTAGAAATTCTGTCATTGCCCTTCCTTTTCTCTAACCATATACTTTGTCAGTAACACTCAAGCCTCAAACACACGGTTTGATTGTTGGAAGGGAATTCTTACTGTTGGTATGCTCTTTTGGACAATTGTTTTCCAATTTTCGGCCAACAAATGTTGGCTGGCAAACAGGTAAGAAAGCTGCCGCTCCAGGTGAGCTCACCGGGGTAATTGATGTCCACTCAGAAGCAGATGGGTGCTGGCAATGCACTGGATGTGCAAAAAACGACAAGGATATGGACAGCCGCACTCCAGTAACTTGAAAAAGACGTGCCCTTTATTGGGTACAGGAAAAAATACACTACAGGTATCGGCACACAGTGGGATAAACAGCTGACGCGTTAGATGAAATAAAAAATAACAGGTATACATATACACACAGAAATCTTTGCTTAATTGGACCCACCCAGCATGTGATTGACTACAGCAATTAGCCAGTATCCAACACACATGCGGGGGGGGTGGGGGGTGGGAAGAAGAGGCATAGGTGAAAAAAGCACACATAAAACAAACTGGCTTGCAAAGTAAAACAAATCTGTAAATACAAGTGTGGACAATAATAAATGTGACCAAAAAGGCAACACAAGGGCCTCAATTTTGAATGGGATGTTTCCCATTTCTATGACTGACCAGCCTACCGGAACAATCCTCATCTCATTCCATTATACTGCACGACACAGCGCATCAGTTTAACACAACCATGAGCGCTTGTACATTCTGTTATTTGTTCCCCATTCCTCTCATCTGCATTTGTGTCCTCATGGATGGCTGTCCGCATGCGGTATTCACTTATCTGCATGTGGGTACTCGTATGTTTTATTTATTTTTTTTCCAGGGCCCTTTCACACAGGGTCCTTTCACACCTGTTTCAACACTAATGGGTTTAAGCGCCTTAACATCAGAGATATTATATCATTGGCAGTAAGGACTAGTATATGCCCTAGCTAAATACATATACACATGCATTCACATCATATATATGTGCAGTTGGCAGTTTTTTTTTTTTTTGCTGCAGCCAAGTGCAAGGTGTACCAATATGGGCGTCGCAGCACATACTTACTAGAAGTTAAAGTGGAGGTATATATATATATATATGTGTATGTGTATGTGTATGTGTATGTGTATGTGTATTATATATGTATGTATCTCTCTATCTCTCTATCCTTACCTGTTCAGCAGCCGAGGCTGAGCAATCGCTGGGTCCTCGGCTGCTTCCGCCGCCATCCTCGGTGAGGGAATCAGGCTGTGAAGCCTAGCGGCTTCACTGCCCGATTCCCTACTGCGCATGCGCGAGGATCGCGGCGCGCAGTCACTGGTCCCCGCTCTCTCCTGGGAACAGTGCTTCCCAGAAGACAGCAGGAGGGGGGGTGACGTCACAGGCTGGATACCCCGTGGGGATCAGACCTGGAAGTGGTGCAAATACCTGTCTTAGACTGGTAACTGCACCCCCCTGAAAGGTGCCAAATGTGTCACTGGAGGGGGGAGGTATACAAAAAGCGGAGGTTCACTTTGTGTGAACCTCCGCTTTAAATGACATGAATGATGAGAGGAATGGAAGGATTTTGCAATGCTATATGCCAAATAGCATTGCAAAATCCTTCCTCTCCTCCATGTCATTTATTATGCCATTGCCAATCGGTGCCTATAACTGACATGAGTTTTCAGTGCCCCCTACTCAAATTGTCACATGACATTAAAAAAAAAAAGTATCGGTACTTGTACTCTGTCTTAAAGTGGTATCGGGACAACCCTGCTGTACACATGTAAATGTAAGCACGAATGTGGACATGGACCCTAGTGACTGCTGCCACTGCTAGGGGCCAACATACAAATAACTGTAGAGCCAGCCGCACCACTGTTGATTATGCGCTATCAATGTTTGTCAGCCACAAATGAGGCATTCAGTCATGTGCAGAATATGAGTCATTCAGGGCTGATGTAAAAAACCTATAATCAGCGGTGGCGCTGCTGCTAGCTTGGCATTGTTTACAGTACATGTCGGAATCTAACAGAAAAAGGATTTATTAGACAATTCAGCATTACAGTTCAATCATTTTACAGAAACACAATGACACAGAGGTTCAGTCATCAGAACGTCCGTGATCATACAGGGAATTCCTGCCTATTTGCTAGTAAGGAGATGCACTGGATGTTGGCTAAAGTTTGTAACACAATAAGCAGTTCATATCATCAACCCTATCGTTTCTTGCATTACAAAGATAACTATGTATAAAGAAGAGCTGGGGGTGGGGGGGGGTGAGGGGGAAGGGAGGAGGATAAAGGGAGGTAGGGCGGGAAGGTGGAGACACCACCCAGAATCATACTTGCCTAGCTCGATTTGGCATCGGTCCTGCGCTGTCTCTAACCCTGAGAACTGAGCGATCAAGCACCGGCGATCGCTTGGTTCTCACAGCTCCCTGAACAGAGAGCTGGCGACTGTCAGGCAGCAGTTCTCTGCTCTGCTTCTCCCCCACGCTCACTGGAGTGCTAGGCTGTGGAGGGGGCGGCAGCGGCTGGCTCGGGCTCTCTGTGGCTTGCTCGGAGGCTGAGCCGGGTGCCAGTCTAGGCATGCAAGTGGATCCTGACCATATGGTCTCGCTCTTGCCAGAGCCTGGACTGGTTCTGTGACAGACCGCGGCTTCAGCCCCCGCTGTCTGCTGATACAAGGTCACACGAGTGCAAACGGACCTGCACTCCAGACAGCCAAATGAGCTTTGGCTGTACTTCTCCTTTTTTAAACAGCAGCATCAGCCTATAGGGTCTACATACAGTATTGTGTGTTTGTGTTTGTTTTCTTTGCTCTCTGGCTTGGAGTCGGCAGGGGAAAGGTAGGCAAGTATGTATGGTGTGTGTGTGTTTTTTTTTTTTTTTTTTCTAATAATCCTGTAAAGTAGGTCCTTTTCAAGGGAATGCAAATAATAGGTCTTACTAAAGCCAATGGTAGAAAAATATTTCAAGAGAAGTCTCTTGAAATATTTTTCTACTATTGGCTTTAGTAAGACCTATTTGCATTCCCTTAAAAGGACCTACTTTACTGTTACCACCTGCTGCAAATGTTGAACGCTGGCTAATGTACTTGCCTGCCATCATTGTCAATTTTAGTGTGCTGGCACTATTACTACATTGATGCTCTAACAGGGAGAGGGGTTTATTCTTCCAAACAGCTGTTATAGGCCTGCGTGTCCCGATACCCATAACATTGTCCTCAACCAGTGTTTGATCTTTAGATCACCAGATTTGTTAATGGTTGGGTGGTCCGTTTTGGCAGAGCTGATTTGTTTGCACTATTACATAATGGTTATGATTAGGATGAAACCTTCAGGCTGCATTCACACTACAGCGTTTTTGAATTGCGGGCAGTTCTGCAGCAAACTTGCCCCGTGATTTGACAGCGTTGATGTGTGAATGACAAAATGCGTCAATGCCATTTTGAGAAGACATTAATTTGAATGACGCCTCTAATGGCGGTGCGGGACTGCCGCGCGATGCAATCGCAGCACCCTCCATCGCATGTCGCCCTAAAGCAGCACCCCTAACTGTTTTTGGGCGACATGCGTCTCGTGATGCTGGTTGTCATGATTGCAGAATTTATTATCATGCAAACCCGCACAACGATTTGAGGTATCATTGAAATGCATGGCGTATCAAATGCGCGTTCCACGTTTTGTCATTCACACATCAGTGCTGTCAAATCGCGGGCAGATTCACAAAAGAACTGTCCATGATTCAAGGTGCTGTAGTGTGACTGCAGCCGTGTACATTTTGAAGTTTGAATATTTCTGTTTGGTTGTTACCGAAATGTATTAACAATCGGTTGGTTTTTGGGTAGAGCTGCACGATTAATCGTAAGAAAATCGTGATCTCGATTCACCCCCCCTGCGATCTCCAGGAAGGATGACCTGCGATTTTTGGGTGCGGTCATAGGAAAGTCCCTGGCTTCGGCCTAGCTCCGGAGCGGCAGCCATCTTGGTACACCTGGCGGCGGCTGTCTCGTAGGAAGTGATGTTTCGGCGCCGCCATCTTGCTCCACCCCACACTCCTTCACAGTAATGATAGTGAGAAGGGGGCAAGCGGACATCTTGTTACACCCAACAGTTATTTTCAACACAAAACTGAGCTTATGTGATTAAATACGGTATATGTAAATCTGACAGACTGTTGACATGTTAAATTTTAAAAGCAGCAGCAAACCTTGCATGCTTGCTAATGTGACAGAGCACCTGATTTACACATTTAGTTAAATGTGAAAATCGGAGCTGTTCTTTCACATTAGCAAGCATGCAAGGTCAGCAGGTTTGCTGCGGCTTTTAAAATTTTACATGTACTGTATTTAACCATATAAGGCCTTTTTTGTGTTGAAAATAACTTTAAAGCGGAGGTTCACCCTAATATATTTACATCTGACCAACTTCCTTATAGTTGTAAGAAGCACAGTCCGCAATTTTTTTTTTTTTTTTTTTTAATGCTGCACGTACCTTGTAATCAATCTTTTTAATCTGCTTCTCCCCGCTGGAGTAGGCGTTTCTATGCCTAGGGAGATTGTCATCTGGGAGGTCGGCCAGATGATTGACGGCTGTTCCCCCCCCGCCGGCAGATAAGGCCCACCCCCCCGTATTTCGTAGGCGCGCACGAGTCACATCTCTGCATGTTCGGCTTCTTTCGGAAACCCCGTAACTCGTGCACGCCTACGCAATACGGGGGGCGGGGCCTTAACCGCCGGGGGGGAACAGCCATCAATCATCTGGTCAACCTCCCAGATGACAATCCTCCTAGGCATAGAAACGCCTACTCCCGCGGGGAGAAGTACATTGAAAACATGGATTACAAGGTACGTAAAGGATAAAAAATAAAAATAAATTCCAGATTGTACTATTGTTACGAATATAAGGAAGCTGGTCAGATATACATGTCAATTGGGGTGAACCTCCGCTTTAAATAAATAACATTTTGAGAATCGTGATCTTCATTTTATACAAAAAAATCGCGATTCTCATTTTTCCCTGAATTGTGCAGCTCTATTTTTGGGTGATTATTGATGGTCGGTGTGTTGGTTAGGGGATTACTGAAGCTGGTGGTGGAATTGTATTTGTTGCCTGTCTGATCACCTTTTTCTAATCGCTGTGTGCTGTGAGTAAAGTTCGGAGCGGATTAGCTGCTAAGACATATTGAAAGGCAAGCAAAGTAGATTACAGGGTGATGGGGTAGTACTGAACAGTCTAATGCTTCACTCTGCTATGAACATGTTTCTCATATAAATATATGGAAAATTAATACAGACCCCCCCCCCCCCAAAAAAAAAAAAAAACATGTCTCTGGAAGAGAGCATTATGCATTTTGAGTGAGATCGATGAATTCCTGGGGTTTGGGTGCTAGTAGTGGTGAGCCCTGCCACTTGCCATATAAAGAGTTGCCTGGATGCTGATAGAGATCAAAACTCCTAACTGGATATACATGCAGCAAATTGGTAAGGAGCCAAACACCATTCGCTCAGCGGGTTGCGCTGTTGACCACCAATCCATTAATAATATAAAAAATTGAGGATAAAAAATTGTCATTTGAACATAGAGCTGCTTGATTCTGGCTAAAATGAGAATCACTAACATATGTCAGATAAGGATTTGGACTTTAAAGCAGTTGTATACCTGCAATTTTTTTTTTTTTTTTACACCTGTAAGGC